>NW_021168045.1:0-2230 GCF_004154835.1 Alternaria arborescens
TATTAGCAAGCTATAGACACTGTAGCTTTTAATAGGATATTAACTTTATTATACCTCTATTATTATAGATAAGACTATATATAGTCTTACTAAGAGAGATCTACTCTATTCTTTATTAAGTACTGTAGATTTTAGCTAAATAATAATATACTAAGTTATTACTATTGCTTAACAGTATTACCTGCGCTTAAAATTAATTAAGTAGAGTTTAAAAAGAAGATAATAGTACTAAGTATAAAAAAGATCTATAACGTAGGTTACAAGCGAGTAGAACCTTTAAGCGAGTGGAACCTTTTTGCTAAGACCTAACTAAACTTAAAGCCTACTTGTAATGTCTCAACGCAACAATGTTAAAAAGACCTTAAACAAAAGAAATATACAGCTTGCCTTACAGGCTATCTAACAAGACGCGACATTTAAGCCGCGACGCGCTGCAGCTACCTACAACGTCTCTAAAAGCACACTACGAAGACGACTCGCTAGAACGCCCTATCGACGCGATTGTGAGCCTAAATCAATAGCTCTTCGAGGATCTAGAGAGGTAGCGATTGTTAGGCATGTTCTTAAGCTAATAGAGCAAGGATATCCGCCTAGGCTTGCTAACGTTAAAGAGATAGCTAATTCTTTGCTTGAGATCCGCAATCAGAAGCTAGTTAGCAAGAGGTAGGCTGCAAACTTCGTAAAGCGTCGCCCTAAGCTCAAAGTTAAGTTTAATTAAAAGTACGACTATAGTAGAGCCCTCTGCGAGGATCCTGAGGTTATACAAGGCTAGTTCCGCCTAGTACAGAATACGAAGGCTAAGTACGGCATCTAGAACGAAGACCCGTACAACTTTAATAAGACTAGCTTTATAATAGGCGTAATATTAACTAGCGCGGTAGTTACAGCAGCAGACCGTCGAGGACGGCTAAAGACAGTGCAGCAGGGCAACTAGGAGTAGGTTACAGCTATCTAGGGCATAAACGCGACAGGGTAGGCGATTCTACCCTTTATTATCTTCTAAGGCAAGCACTACCTCTCCGCCTAGTACAAGGAGGAGAGCCTGCCTTAAGACTAGGTAATTGCAGTCTCTAAGAACGGCTAGACGACAAACAAGCTTAGTATCGAGTAGCTAGAGCACTTTAACAGGCATACAAAGGGGAGAGTTGTTAGCAGCCACCGCCTGCTAGTTCTCGACAGTCACGAGAGCCACAGCTCAATCGATTTCTACTAGCTCTGCGAGGAGAAGAAGATTATCACCCTCTGTATGCCTCTACACTCCTCGCACCTACTGCAGCCGCTTGACGTTAGCTGTTTTGCGCCGCTAAAGAAGGCGTATAGGTGCTAAGCCGAGAAGCTGATGCGCAACAAGATCACCTACATCACGAAAACAGAGTTCTTACCGTGCTTTATTGCCGCCTACAAGGCCTCTATTACAAGGAGCAATATCCTAGGAGGCTTTCGAGGCGCTGGCTTAGTTCTATTCAATCTAGAGGCTGTAATATCGACGCTCGACGTCCGCCTGCGTACTCCACCGTTACCTACTGTCGAGGACAGTCCCTAGCAGTCGCAAACCCTAAGCAATACCCTAGAACTAGGGTCTTAAACGAAGCTAGTTCTCGAGAGGTTTTAGAGGCATGTAGATAACTCGCCTACTTTAATAGTTAAGGCGGTAAAAAGCCTCTCTAAAGGCGCAGAGATAATAGCGCATGCTTTAGTATTATTGCAAAAGCGTATCGCCGAGCTTAAAGCAGCTAACGAGGCCGCTACGCGACGTAAATCGTATAAAAGAAAGCGAGTACAGAAGGAGGGGACCCTTATAGTAGAGGAAGGTCTTCGACTAACAACTCTAAAGGAGTTTAGAGCGCGCAGCGATAGGAAGAAGGCAAAGAAGAAGGCGCGCGTTGAAGTAGGCGAATCGTCTCAAAGACGCTGTAGACGTTGCGGCGAGGTAGGACACAACTCGCGCACATGTACGTAGGATATAGTAGATATTTCTAAATAAATTAGGCTACTACGAAAATTAATTACTGTTCTTAACGGTGCTGCATAGTAGTGCGTAGTTGCAGGTTTAGTTAGGTCTTAGCAAAAAGGTTCTACTCGCTTAAAGGTTCTACTCGCTTGTGACCTACGTTAATAACTTTAAGACAGGATATACTAATATAGTAGGCTTATTTAACTACTTAGTTAAAGACTTAGAGATCTCTATAATTATTAATAAGAGCTTTATTATATACTAGTACTATCTATT
>NW_021168046.1:0-2200 GCF_004154835.1 Alternaria arborescens
ATACTATTTAGCTATATATATCGTTGTATATACACTAGTTATCGCGAAATCTATAGTATAATAATATTTTTAATTAAATATAGTATTAGCTATAAATAATAACAATTTATAGTATACTTCTTAAAGTCTACTTATAAAATAATATTATAATATTTCTTCTAGCGTCTAGAAAGTTCTAGTCCTATAAGTATATTATAATCTTGTTATAGTTTAAGAGATAACGTAAACCATCACCGAGCCGGCCATATCACCGAGCCGGCCACTTTTCCTTGGCACGACTAACTCAACCTACGCATCTTCAATTTCATCGCTATTAAATAGAGAGCCTATGTACGTTGAGCTAGCATCTGATTTAGAAGATACCTCTATATCTTTTTTGCACGTTCGCGCATTATGCCCAGTCCCGGCGCAGTTCCCACAGCGCCGTAGAGCTAGTTGGGCTATTTCTTGACTACCACCATCACGAGCCTTCTTAGATCGCTGAGGTGCTGCAGATGCCTCAGCAGCTACCTTCGCTGCAGCAGTCCCATACTCTATAGTGCCGCCTTGCTGAATCCGCTTACGCTTACGCGATTTTCGCTTAGTTATCTCTGCTAATTGCTCTTCAAGCTCATAAATCCGAGCACGTTAAAGCGCATTTTCATAGAGCATTAGCTCACCACCTTTTATAAGCTAGGAGAAGCTAGCCTAGGCTGTAGTAGGCGAGCGAGTAAAGGAATCGCGTACAAGCTTTGACTGAGATCCAAACTCGTAAGTATTACTTAGAGTCTTCGACTGCCACGGCGTTTCTAGGAGGAGAGATGCTGGCGGGGTACGCAGCCGCACTCCGAGGCGATCTAACACGACCTGCGCGTTAATAGGGACCAGCCCTGCTGCCTTAAAGGCCTTTCGACAGTTCTGCTCTGTAAACACGTTAAAAAACGCGTCTTTAAAGGCGGGGAGGAAGCCTTCCTTGTTAATATAGAAGACGCGTCGGCGTGCCAAGTCTCTAACGCGCTGGGAGTACTTGCGCTTCAGCGGCGAGAAGCAGACTATGTCAAGCGGCTGGAGGATATAAGAGGAGTGGGCAGGCATGCAGAGCGTCAAGATCTTGTTATCTAGGCAGTAGTCCTTAAAATCCTAGTTAAGGTAGCTCTCGTAGCCGTCTAAAATAAGCAGCCAGTACACCTCTACCTAGCGCGTTTTTGTATGCGCGTTAAAGTGCTTCAACTACTCTAGACTAAGCGCGTTATTAGTCTAGCCATTCTCAGAGACTAAGAGCTTCTAATTGCGCGGTGTTGAAGCCTCCTCGTACTAGGCAGAGATGTGGACGCGTCCCTTGTATATAATAAAGGGCGGAGTCGCGTACCTAGCAGCGCAGATGCTCTGGATGACTGTAACCCACTCGCGATCGCCTGGCTGAACAAGCTCTGGCCGAGCACGTCTCTCAGCGCCTGTAACAACCTTCATTGAGCCAATAACGCCCATCTAGAAGCCAGTCTCGTCAAAGTTGTGCACGTCGTCGTCATAGACGCCGTACTTGGCTTTAGTCTCCTCTACCAGCTTAAACCACGCGCTGATAAGCGCAGGATCTTCCTGCAGTATCCTCTGCCTATCCTTAGCTCAATTAAAGGCCATTTTGAGCTCAGCTGAACGTGTCACAAAGCGATCAGCCCAGCACTTGCTAACAGGCTCGCCACCGCGTACAGCCAGTAGTTTATCAGCTATATCTTCTACCTCGCACAGTCGGGGCGCGAATCCTCGCGAATTAAGGTCAAGGATATATCAGACAATTGTCTGCTGTTCAGTCGCTGTGAGCTTCTAGCAATTTAGTTGGGTTTGGGCGCGTGGAGTGATTCTGTAGAGTCGATCAGAGAGCCTCTGGTGTTTAACGTTAAAAGCTGCTGCAGCGCGTCGTAGGGTCTTAAACTAGCCAATAGTATAGGCTTTAAGGGCAAGATCAACTCTGCCTTCCTCTTAAATAGTAATCGCGTTATGTTGTTGAGGCATTGTTTGATAAGGAGAAAGTTAGTCGTGCCAAGGAAAAGTAGCCGGCTTAGTAATATAGCCGGCTCGGTGATGGTTTACGTTATTATAGGACTAGTAGAGTATATATTCTTCGAACTACTTCTATTATTTTATTTCTTAAGCTTTATTTATTATAATTAAGCTTACTTTATCTAGTATAGAGTAGATTATTATATGTTTTATAGTTATAATT
>NW_021168047.1:0-2198 GCF_004154835.1 Alternaria arborescens
AGATCTGCAGATTAGCATTGCGTAGCTATAGGTACTCTAAAACTATATTATATCTCTTAAAGTCTGCTAACTAGAATCTTTAAAGCTCTATAGTTTTAGGCGTACTCTTATTATTACTATATTTAATAGTAATATTATATAGTTTTTGTAGCTGCAGTTCTTAGTTATCTAAGAAGCCTGCTTTTAAGCAGGAATAAAATAGTAAGTATTCTATCTTATAGAGTTATATAACTTAAAGGCTAATAAAGTTTATCTCTACTTTAGAGTTGTAGAGAGCTTAAAGAAGCACTATAGTGCTGTTAAGGAGTTGTACCTCTATATTAATAGTAATGCAAAGCTGCCTCCTATTAGAGTTCTTCTTTAGTAGCAATTAAGAAAAATTTGTAACTAAGGATTAGCTTTTCTTAAGTCTTAAAGCTTATTAGATCTGCCTTAGTTATTTTAGTTGCGTTATTTCTAATAAGGCTAAAGTTACTTACTATCTTAACAGTCCTCTAGCTTATTAGTGTCGCGTCTGCTATTGTAACTACTATTACAGCAGCAATCTCTATACCTGCAAGTAGAGGAGTATTAAGAGGTAAAAAGACAGTTACTCTTTAGCCTGCTATTAGAGCAGCTTAGAAAGGTTTAACCTAACTATATAAATAGTTTACAGTCTTGCTTTTTGCTACTTTAGTTAGTGTAAGTGTTTAGACGCTTACTTTATTATTTAATAGAGCTACTAAACCTACCTTAAAATAGCGATAAGGCGATTATAGTATAATTAGCTATTTTTGCGTTGCGCAGTACTTACTTAAAGTCTATCTAGGTGTAAATAGTCTTAAACTTGCTATACTACTATATTTCTTACTTTATAATATCTAGGATCTTAGCCTAAACAAAAGCTATTTTAGCTTTATTATTGTCTTAATTATTAGGTGTTTTAAAGAAGCTGCGTAAGAGTAATAACTCTCTCTTGCTAAGCTGTAGTAAAAAAGTGTTTACTAAATTAGTATTCTTCTAGATAAAGTTAAAAAACTTAGTATAGTTTTTGTACTTTGTAAGGAGGGAGTCTTAAATAAGGTTACGCTCTTTGTTTTTAACTTAATCTTATCTTTTTAGTAGTCTGTCTCTAAACTACTGTATAAGTAGTTCTTAGTGCACTAAATAGAAGATAGTACTTAGGGCCTAAAAAGTCTTAGTATAGCTATCTTTGTAAATAGCAGCTATCTTAAAGACGCTCTTAACGTCTCTAATCTATTAGTCTACTTACTAAGAAGTAGCTAGCTTACTAGTGTCTCTTAGTTTAGGCTAAAGAGTAGCTGTATTTAAGGCTCTTAGCAGTTTAGATACTTTATCTATAGTACTACTAAGTTTGCTTATTATTTCTCTAACAACTGCCTAAGCTATAAAAAAGAAGTTAGTAGTAGTTACTTTTTTATAAAGTCTTACTAGGCGCTCTTTAGGTTTGCCTCTATTTTTAGCTTCTTAGAGAGCGTTTGTTACCTAAGCTACTTAATCTTAGGTGCTAGCAGCTAAAGTATAAACAAGTAATAGCTTATAAGTAGTACTATAAGTTACGCTGTTATTGTTGTTACTTATCTCTTTATAAGAAGGTATAGTAGTACTAGTCGCTATAGTATTATTGTAGTGTATATACGCAGTACAAAGTTCTATCGCTAACTAAGTATAGTAGAGGAATAGATTCTCTGCTACTAATTAGTGTAACTTAATAAGTAAAGTGCTGCGCGCTTTTTTGTAGTTAAGTAAGAAGTTATATAAAGGCTGCCTTTCTTTACTCTAAGAGGTTCTTAAGAGGTTCTTAAAGTTAGAGGCTTTTTTTTTAGAGGAGTTCTTGCTTTTATTATAATAGCCTTTAAGCTTATTGCAGAAAACACTCTTAAGTATTTTACGCTAGAAGAGCTTATCTTTTTGCGTAGTAGTTTCGCGTTAAGCTTATTACTTAATTGCAGGTTAGTTAGCAACGCTGCAGTCCTTATCTAGAGACGTATTAGTTGCTTAATAGGCTGCTTACTTACCTTATATATTACGTAAAGAGCTTATCTCTTTACAGCTTTAATAAGAATACTTATAGCAAAGTGTTTAAAAGATAGTAAAAAAGATATCTTAATAACTATCTGTCTAATAAAAAGTAAAAAGGATTTAAATTGTAAAGAGTAATTAAGCAGGCACTAAGATATAAGTATAAGCTTATATTA
>NW_021168048.1:0-2192 GCF_004154835.1 Alternaria arborescens
GCCGCACGAAAACCAGCGAGGCGTACGCGCAGCAACGTAGCTTAGCAGCACAACACAAATCTTGTACTCTTGCAACAGTATAGTATTATTTAGAAGCGTCGCTATCGTTTGCATCCTTAATTTCTACCTTGCAAGTGCGAGAGTTATGCTTAATCTTACTGCAACGGCCGCAGCGCCTCTCTGCGCGCACCCTCTTCGCAGGCGTCTCAACGTCCTTACGCCCCCTACCCTCCCTTTTAGCAATTAAGTCTAATACCTTACTAACTGTTAGAGTCTCCTCTGCGCGTACGTACCGCCTTTTACGAGTCTTGCGCTTTGTAAGCGTGTTAACAGCGTCTTAAAGGCGGCCTATTTCCTCCTGCACTAACACTATATTGTGAGCTATCTGCTAAGCGCCTTTACTCAGCTAATTTACCTGCTTATCTAATAAGCTTGCTGGTGACCCTTAGTAGTTTTGCATGCGATTTCGAATTAGCGTAGATTGCGCCTCTATCTCGCGAGCGTTGCGCGGTGTTTGCGCCTCCTAGGCGACAGTGCCTAGTGCAGGTAGTGTTAGCGTACGCAGCTGCACATCTAGCTTTGATAACACAGCCTCTAGGTTGTATAGGACTAGTCTAGCACTTTAAAACCCTGCGCGAACGTTCTCTAGTGTAAACGTCTTCTTAAAAGCTGCTTTAAAGGCAGGTAAGAAGGCTTCTTTGTTAATATAGTAGATGCGGCTGCGTGCTAAGAGCGAGATTCTATCGCTATAGTAGCGCTTCAACAGCGAGTAGAGGACGACGTTAAGAGGCTGCAGGAGGTGCGATAAGTGAGGTAGCATGCAGAGAGCAATAATCTTGTTCTCCTTGCAGTAGTCCTAGAATTCTATTAAGCAGTGGCTCTTATAGCCGTCGATAATAAGCAGCCTATGCACCTTAGCAGAGGACGCCTTTGTATAGGCGTTAAAGTGCTTAAGCTACGCTAGCGCGAGGTTGTTGTTAATCTAGCTAGTAGGAGAGACAGTAATAATCTAATCGCGAGGTAGATTAGCAAACTAGGAGGTGATAAGGACCTTGCCTGCAAAGATAAGGAAGGGCAGGATAACGCGCCCTGTCGCAGAGACGCCTTGCACTAGAGTTGTCCACTCGCGATCGCTAGGCTGTAATTTCTTCTGTTTCCTAGGTTTCTCTAAGCCTGTAACAACAAGCTAAGAGGATATCTTGCCTATTATAAAGCTAGACTCGTTAAAGTTCTAGGTATCTTTATCTGCGATACTATACTTTGCCTTTATGTTCTAAACAAGCGTAAACTAGGGCCTAATAGTCGCTGCGTCCTCGCAGACAGCTCGCTAGTAATCGTACAGACGGCTCTATCGCGTGCGCAGCTCAGGCGTACGCTTAATAAACCTATCAACCTAGTTCTTGCTAGCAGACTTGCCGCTGCGATCGCGCAGCAGTCTATTAGCTATATCTCGTACGTGTGCCTTTGAGAGAGGTACACCACGTAGACTCTCGTTAAGTGTACGCTGTATAATTACCTCTTCTTCTAGCTTTGTTAGGCTCTTTGAGTTTAGCTCGCAGTCGCGTCTAGAGGGCTTCCCGTCGCGTCGCCGTCGTATCGTACGCTCAGGCACTTTATAGATCGCCTCAGCGCGTCGCAAGCTTGTAATCTAGTCGCATTTAATGTTAGAGAGGGCAAGCTGCACGTCAGCTTCAGTATAAGCCTTAAGAGGTTGTAGTTGTTAAGACATTACGTGTTGTTGCTACATACGCGTGTTGGTGAGGGGAACTGCGGCGCTCGGTGGGGTGCGGCGCTCGCTGGTGAACCACGTTATAACTATTAAAATGTGCTTCTCTAGAACAATTATACTCTTATTATAATATTTAAGAGAAAACTACTACTTCTTATTATAATAACTACGTACTTAGCTCTATAACATTATATTATTACTAAGAAAGAATAATATTACAACTTTAAAACTTAATAAGAAAGGCTTTTTATTAGGCTCCTAAGTTACTTTTCTTTAGTTTTTTAAAGATAGTATTTCTAAACTACTACTTTTATAGTGCTAAGTAGTTTCTAACGTACTTATAGAATATGTAAAGTCTCTTAGAGTCTAATTACTTTTAAGCTAGCTATAATATAGTATAAGTAACTTATTAATATTAATACTTAACTTTTTAATACCTCTCTATAATATATAGTCTCTTACT
>NW_021168049.1:0-2190 GCF_004154835.1 Alternaria arborescens
TCTTGCTCGAGAGTAGGCGGACGACAGTGTATGAGTTGTGCTTCTATATCTGCTGCTCGATGGGGAGGAGAAATGTCTCTACGTCTAGTGCCGCTCTTGATGTAGCTTTGTATGCCCCGCTAATAACTCTAGCTGCTCTTGCTTGTATGCTCTGCAGTGTGTTAAGCATTCTCTTAGTGTAGGGTTTTCCTTTCATGCTAGCGTTTAACTACACTAAGCATGCATACATTATCTGCGGGAGCACTGTGCCTTCGTATATTCGCCGCAGGTCGTGGAGGCTAGCGCCCTAGTTAGATCCTCCCAGACAGCTGAGCGCATTTACTGTCTTCGTCGCTTTCCGCCTAATCTCCTCGGTGTGTTGCTTCTAGTGCAGTTTCGCGTCTATCGTCAAGCTAAGGTATTTGCATGTTGCTTCGGGCCGTATCTCGCCCTACTTAGTATAAATTGAGGCTTCCGTGTTAATGCGCTTGCGTGACCTTGTGAAGTGGGTAAGCTAGAACTTGTTTAGGGCGAAGACCGATGCGTGTGTGCTAGCCTATTGTTGTGCTTTCTCAAGGGTCTTGCCTAGTGTCTTACATGTCTGCTCTGTCGTCTAGCCCTACGCAAGGATGCTGACGTCGTCAATGTAGCCTGTGGACATGGCGTCTGGCGCTTAGTTGCATTTATCTATCAGATCGGCGTTGTAGAAGAGGTAGAGGATAGGCGATAGCGGCGAGCCCTGGGGTATACCTGTGTTAATCTGGTATGCTGTCAACCGGAAGCTGTCGATTGCGATGCTAGTGTGTCTGTTGCTGAGGAAGCTTGCGATCTACTTTACTGTTTTCTCGTCTACTCGTCTCTTCCGCAGATCGTGAAGCAGGCGTGTATGTAAGACGTTATCGAAGGCTCTGGAGACATCGAGCAGCAAGAGACTCGCCACCCGTCTAGTGTTGTGGTTCTATGCTTCGTATATCTTATGGGTCACGGCGTGAAGAGCGTGCTTAGTCGAGCGCATCTTCCTGCCTCCTATGTGTGTCGGCGGTAGGACGTAATAGGTCTCGGCTAGGTAGCTGAGTCGCCGTGCTATGACTGCGTCTATAATTTTGCCTGTAGTGTTCATCAATGCGATAGGCCTGTACAACTTCGGTGCCGTGTAGTCGTCTTTGCCCGGCTTGCGTAAGACGACTGTAGTCGACTCGCGAAAGTGGGCCGGGCAGTATGCTAGGTGTAGGCTCTAGTTGAAGATCCTTGTTAGGTGAGTTGTAAGCTAGGCTAATCCCGCCTGCAGGGCTTTGTTAATAATGCCATCTAGACCTAGTGCTTTAAGTGGTGAAGCTGCCCGTATAGCATCTCTAACCTCTTTCTCTGTCACTAACGGCATGTCCATCTAATTGTCGTAGTGTGCGTTTCTTATGTCCTCCAGATCTGCCTCTAGTGGTACTAGGAAGAAGGTGTCTCAGAAGACGTCTGCTTTCTTAGCTGGATCTGTTACCTCCTGCTGCGTCTCTAGGTGTTAGATAGCAGGTGTGACCACTAGGGCCGGGTTCTCTCTCGTCTTCGCCTATTTAACGAGTCTCTACAGTGCTTCTAGCGACTTCGCGGCCTGCTCTACCTGTTCTCTGTAAGCGTTTCTTAGTACTTTCTTAATTATTCTCGCTTTGTAGTTTCTTGCCGCACGATAGGCCTCCCACGACTCGCCTGTGTGACGCTGGCTGTGTACTCTCTTAAGTCTCTTTGCTTCTGCGAGCACTGCTCTGCACTCTTCTGACTAGCCTTTTCTGATGTAGTCTAACAGCCGTAAGTATAGTATTGCTTTGTTAATAGCCCCTTGAATTGCCCTAACGATCTCTTAGACATAGGTGTCGAGCGCTGTCTTATTTGCGGGTCTGCGAAGTGGCGGCAGGGCTTGTTTTAACGCTTTGTTATAGACAGCCTTATCTAATCGTTTCTAGTCTCGCTTTAGTGTTGCATTAAGTTGCTGTATCCTTATATCTATTACAGTGCTGATAGGCAGGTGGTTAGAGTCGTGATTGAGGTCCCGGTCGACTTGGCTTTGAACTACCTAATCGACTAACCCTACGGTTACTAGACAAAGATTAATAGTTGTGCGTGAGGTTCTTTCTTCGTACGTGATAGTTCTAGGCGGTAGTATGCTGCCTAGGTTAAAGTCCTCTATAATCGCTAGTAGGTCTGCAGACTTAGGGTTGATGT